>NC_058419.1:28110648-28153109 GCF_002201575.2 Neomonachus schauinslandi | reverse complement strand
TAAAGATTTTTATTTATTTATTTGACAGAGACAGACACAGTGAGAGAGGGAACACAAGCAGGGGGAGTGGGAGAAGGAGAAGCAGGCCTCCTGCCGAGCAGAGAACCTGATGCGGGGCTCGATCCCAGGACTCTGGGATCATGACCTGAGCCAAAGGCTGATGCCTAACGACTGAGCCACCCAGGCGCCCCCCTTTAGCATTTCTTGTAGAGCACATCTAGTGGTAGGAAATTCCTTCAGCTTTTGTTTATCTTGGAATATCTTATTATGTTCTCCTTCATTTTTGTTTGTTTGTTTTTTAAAGTTTTGTTTTTATTGTTTAATCTCTACCCCCAAAGTGGGGCTCATATTTATGATGCTGAGATCAAGAGTCACATGCTGTACTGACTGAGCCAGCCACGTGCCCCTATTTTTCTGCTTCTTTTCTGAAGAACAGTTTTGCCAGATATATAATTCTTGGTTGACATTTTTCTTTTTTCAGCACATTAAATATGTCAGCGTCTGTCTTCAGGCCTCCATGGTTTCACATGAGAAATATACTGTTCTCTTACGCAGAACCCCTTGTGTGTAATGTCACTTCTCTCTTGTTGCTTTCAAGATTCTGTTTTTTTCTTTGGCCTTCAACAGTTTGATTATAATACATTGGTGTGGTTCTTTTTGAGTTTATCTTACTTGAAGATCATTGCATTCTTGGGTTTGTAGAGTCATATCTCTCATGAAATTTGGGAACATTTTGGCCATATTCTTTCTTCCCTTTTCTTTCTCTAGTCTCCTTCTGGGGCTCCCATGATGTATATGTTGTTCTGTTTGATGGTGTCGTATAGGTCCCTTAGGTTTGGTTCACTTTTCTTTATTCTCTTATCATTCTCCTTCTTAGATTCTATCATTTCAATTGTCCTATCTTCAAGTTCTTTGATTCTTTCTTGTCTGCTCAATTCTGTTGAGCCCTTCTACTAAATTTTTCATTTCAGTTATTGTTTCAGTTGTTACTTTTCTACTCTAGAATCTTTGGTTTCTTTTTGTAATTTCTATCCCTTTACAGATGTTCTCATTTTGTTCATATTTTGTCTTCCTTCTTTCCTTTAGTTCTTTCACGTTTTATTTAGCTCTTTGAGCATATTTAAGGTAGTTGTTTTAAAGGCTTTTTATAGGAAGTCTAATGTCTGGACTTCCTCAAATATGGTTTCTGTTATTTTGTTATTTTTTTTTTTTAGGATTTTATTTATTTATTTGAGAGAGACAGACTGAGAGAGAGAGAGAGAGCACATGAGAGGGGAGAGGGTCAGAGGGAGAAGCAGACTCCCCACTGAGCAGGGAGCCCGATGTGGGACTTGATCCTGGGACTCCAGGATCATGACCTGAGCTGAAGGCAGTCACTTAACCAACTGAGCCACCCCAGTGCTCCTACTTTGTTATTTGTTTAAATCGAACATTCTTTACTGTTTGTTTGTATGCCTTTTGATTTTTTTAATAGATTTTATTTATTTATTTGACAGAGAGAGACACAGCGAGAGAGGGAACACAAGCAGGGGGAGTGGGAGAGGGAGAAGCAGGCTTCCCATGGAGCAGGGAGCCCAATGTGGGGCTCGATCCCAGGACCCTGGGATCATGACCTGAGCTAAAGGCAGACGCTTAATGACTGAGTCACCCAGGCACCCCTGCCTTTTGATTTTTGTTGTTGTTGTTGAAATTGGAAAATTTGAATATTATAATGTAGTAATTCTGGAAATCAGATTTTTCCCTCCCCCAGGGTTTGCTTTTTATTGTGGTTGTTGAGGGCTGTAGTAGTTCTTATTTTTAGTGACATTCTCAAACTATTTTTTGTAGATAGTATATTCATTACTTTATGTGGTCACTATGTTTCTCTTCATTAGTATGTGTTCAGGTGATAATTTTTTGTTGTTGAAGTATAGCTGACATACAATGTTACATTAGTTTCTGGTGTACAACATACAACATAGTAATTCATCTTCTCTATGTACTATGCTGTGCTTACCACAAGTGTATCTACCAGGTGTCACCATACAATGCTATTAGAATACCATTGACCATATTCCCTATGCTGCACCTTTCATCTCCATAGCTTATTACGTAACTGGAAGCCTATACCTCTCACTCCCTTTCACCCATTTTGCTCATCCCCCTACTGCTCTGACTTCTGGCAACCACATTTACTCTCTGTATTTATGAGTCTGTTTCTGAATTGTTTGTTCATTTTTGTTGTTGTTATTATTTTTAGATTCCACACATTAGTGAAATCATATGGTATATGTCTTTCTCTTTCTGATTTATTTTACTTAGCATAATACCTCTAAGTCCATCCATGTTTTCACAAAGGGCAAGGTCTTATTCTTTTCTCATGGCTGAGTAATTTTCCATTGTATCAGTTTATATTTTCACATAAATTTCTTTGAATGCCAGGACCTAAATATATATAAAGAACAAAATACAGTTCACACACTCCACCACACAAACAGAAAACACTTTCCCAGCCTTTGCAGATTTACTCTGTATAGTGACATTACTTCTACACTTAGCCAGTGTTGAACTGAACTTAGGGATCAGCTTTAATTGAAAGTTTAGTCTTCTTGGATCTCTACTGAAATGCATGTGGCTTTCTAAATTTCTGTGTACATACAGAATGTACTGATTTCCCAAAGAAACTCCCCAGTTTTGTCTACTGGACCTTAGGTGGACTATTGTATATTTTGTCTCCAGGCATCTGTGGGTTGTTATTTTAGCTTGCAGCATTTTTGAGTAAAGCCTACCACTTTCCTAGCCTGACTTCTGAGTTAGGTGAAACTGAGATAATTGCCTTGCATTTGTTTTCCAGGTTTTCCCTAGACAGGTCAGAACAGACAGACACAATAATTTGTGAATAAGGTCTATTCTGCTCCCTTTGGGTCCAGGGAGCAGAATCCTACACTAAGAATTCAGATTTCAATTTTGAAGACTGCCACAATGCTATAGAGGGAGTGAGTCAAGAGCTAGTAAAAATTCCATAAAGCTTTCCTATTTTGTCAAGGTTGCCTCTTTTTTCTTTTCTTTTTTTTTTTTTTTTTGATTCAGTGTCACTTGGTTGCTCTAAGTCTTTGTTCTCCACAGTTCTGACAATGCTGTTTCTAACAATTTCTGGTTGTTTTGTGATATTTCTTTCTTTCTTTTTTTTTTAAAGATTTTATTTATTTATTTAATTGACAGAGAGAGAGAGAGAGGCAGCGTGAGGGGGAACACAAGCAGGGGGAGTGGGAGAGGGAGAAGCAGGCTTCCGGCTGACCAGGGAGCCCAATGCAGGGCTCGATCCCAGGATCCCAGGATCATGACCTGAGCCAAAGGCAGTCGCTTAACCAACTGAGCCACCCAGGCGCCCCTGTGATGTTTCTTTAGTGGAGGCAAGTTTGCTATTTTGCTGACATTACTCCCTTACTGTAATCCTTTTTGAATCTCAATCTTTCCCATGTTTGGTCAGTAAGATCTTTTTCGGATTGGCTCATGAGCTCTTTTAACATGATGCTAATGATTTTTGATAGCATTTTCAGTATCTTATATGATCAGATGTGGCTGACCTAGAATCTTAGATGCCCCAGTATCTTTTGATGGAACACAGTATTTTAAGTCCACAAACTGGGTGTTAGATAACTTATTACTACTTGTTTTTCCAATGTTTTTAGGGCTTTTCCATGCATAAAGCTGGTGAGGAAGGAAGGGAGGAAGGAAGGAAATTCTTGAGTTCATATGTATACTTCCAATTCCAATTCAGGGCTAAAGGGTTTTTACTTAACCTCTTGTTTATTACATCTTTATGTCTTTCTTCTATTCCCCATACAGTATCAGGTACTATTCTCAATTTAGTCTGCTCTATTTCCAGTGAGCACTTTCAGACTAGGTTGGGATTCTTATGTTCTAAGATTCATCTGATCTGTTGCTTCCTTCTATTTTATTCTACACACCTCCTGATATCATGCTGGTCTTGCTGTATTAATATTTCTCCTGCTTACCCGCTGGTATTTGGAGGTTGTGAGGCTATCTTGTCACTTTGTTGTTGTTGTTATAAATGTTGCTCATGAGTTTTTAAAAGATTCTATTTTTTTTAATTTGTTATGTAATCTCTACCCCAGTGTGGGGCTCAAACTCATGACCCCGAGATCAAGAGTTGCATGCTCTACTGACTAAGCCAGGCTGGTGCCCCTGTTGCTCATGAATTTTAACCTTGATATCTAGTTTTCTGTGTGCTTTTATTGGAAGATTCAGGGAGATTCAAGAGCTTTGTTGCTGTTGCCACCACCAAACTCTTTTCTTGTTATTACCACTTTACATATGGGCAAATTGACATGTAGAGAGTTTAAGTGACTTTCTCAGTGTTACAGAGTAATTAGCAAAGCTAGATTTCAAGCCCTTGCAATTTAAGTGGAGACCATACGTTTAACCTCAACTCTTTGCTTCCAAGTTAAGAAAGTACATGTTTATCATTACCTGGGGAGAGTAGACTTTTTCACTTATCCCATGATTCCTGCATAGTACTTTATATAAGGGGACTTCTACTTCTTTTTGGGGAGTAAGGAGGATATGGAGAGTAATTTTGGAGAGAATATTTCTGGTTTCTCTTTTAAACTCAACATACTCCTCAAGGATTCCCCAAGACTTTTAACCAGAAGACAGAATAAATGTATTGAAAAGGCAAGGCAGGCTTATCTCAATCTCTCTCTGCCTCTGTGTTTGTCTCTCCCTTCCCCTCCCCTTTTTTCTTTTTTCTCTTTTCTTCTTGGATTCTCTCTGCTCAAACAAGGTGAATTTATTAAGTGCTTCTAGTCTTTATTGGATAAAGAGATCAGTTCTAGTGGCTCCCCACTACTGTTCTGCTCTCTCTTTTTTAACTTGTCCATCCATATTGATAAATGATGCCTGTCCTTTAGTGGAGACCCTTATCTTAAGATTGGGAGTATTGACTGTAGGAGGCCCAATTTTAGCTTTAGAACCAAATCCAGTTTTCAAATCGAGACTGACCATGGATAAAGCTGATTATTTGAAAGCCATTTGACTTCTTGTGAACATTTTCACTTCAGAAGAGTGATAGGTATTTGTTATCTGAAATTTCACCATTACCAAACACAGCATTATAGAGTTTAGTCATTTAGAGTAATCTCGCCCAGCCAGTTTTTTGATAATCAAGTGCCTGTACACCAAACTCCAGTAAATAACCTCTTTTGAATGCCTGCTATTATACAGCTATGGGTCAAAATGACTTGCTTTACCTTGGGAAGTACTTTTTTCTTTGACCTATTTTCTTAATAAGTGTAGAAGTACTATAATGTAATGGCTAAGAACAAAAGAGACAAACCAAAAAACAGACTGTTACCTATAGAAAACAAACTGATGGTTACCAGAGGGGAGGTAGGTGGGAGGATGCTTGACATTTGTGAAGGGGATTAAGAGTACACTTACCATGATGAGCACTGAGTAATACATAGAATTGTTGAATCACTCTATTGTACACTTGAACCTACTAGAACACTGTATGTTAAAAATACTGGAATTAAAATGAAAACATTTTTTAAAAGGTAATAAAAATAAAATAAATAAAAAAGAACTTGAGCGTTGTATCAGACACATTTATAGCTTTGGAACCTTGGACAAAGTACCTATACTAGATTAACCCTGTGTCTTTATCATGAAGATGGAGCTAATACTAGCTTCCTAATAATGTCCTTGTGAGGCTTAAGTTAGATCATATATGGAAATCTCATAGCAGTTTCCCAAGTAAGGATACAAAAATATGTTGATTCCCTTCATTTTCTTACTAGGCACTTTCACTTGGTTGGCTTATTTAATATACAAACCTGTATATTAGATATTAATCCTCCTGTGGACCAGGATCATCAACATTATCTAGGAGCACATTAGAAATGGAGACTCTGAGGGCCCACCCTGGCCCTTTATATTTAGAATCTGCATGTTAAGAAGATCCCTCAGAAAACAAAACAAACAAAACAAAAGATCCCCCAGTGATACTTATGCACATCCAAGTGTGAGAAACACTGCTCTTAATGATTATCATATACTGCTTTGCCCTTTAAGGAGACACTAGTCTTCAGTAGAATTAAATGAATCTGTGGAAGAGGAAAAGTGCCAGAGGCTAGTGAAAAATATGCAACACCTGAAGGAAGCTTTCTTCTAGTAGCTGAAGAAGCGGAAATGACACTGAAATTGAGAGGCAATACCAGCAAAGAAGTAGTTTAGGCTTCATTTCTGAATGTGGCGATGACTCTGCCATGGACATGGATGTAGAATCAACAGCAGCTCTAGGTCCTCGCTGGACCAGAACACAGGTGGGTTAAGGATTGAGATATATCCTCTGTTGCCTTGAGGGTCAGCCAGATATCTCAGCTGGAAACTGATTTACCTCAACTGGATATCCCTCAGAAACATCAGGACAAGGCAGAGATTGTTCTACAGTTGTATATTCATTTCCTTCTCACTGTGACCGTGGTACATATCACCAGACATCAGAGAGTAGAGTAGAGAAGAGGAGGGAGGTCTGATAAAGTAACAAACCCCAGAAATGTGGAGAGCTTAATCATAATAGATTAGGATTACCCCAGCTCTTATTTTCTAGGTAGTAGAAAATGAAGGTTATGTAAATGTATATTGCTCAAAATAAGTGGGCCATCACTCAAGGCTTAGAAATATTTGTTAAACAAAAATTTCCATCACAATATTATTCAAACTATGGTTACTGTGATATAAGAGCTCTAACGGCTATGCTTTCTGGTGATGGACAGCACTGTATGGGGTATATGGGCAACTACCATTGAATCATAGTAGGCTGTAGTCTGTAGCTGTAAATGTTTGCAATAGGCCAGCCTTCTATGTAGCCTAAGTAGTTGGCTGAGAATATGATGAGCCTGCAGCTGTGCTTGGAAGGATCCTTGTAACGAAAGATGCTTTTCCCATCTTCTTGCTGATGACCCAATCTTTAGCTGGAGATAAAAATCTTGTTCCTTAATGAAAGAAATGCTATGAAATGAAATAACAAGAAAGGAAGAAAAGAAGTGGAAGGAGAAAGTCAGAGGGCCCAGGGTGTGGGTATTCAATGATGGACAAGGGGTTGTGTGTTATAATTTAGTTGGAAATAAGAGGGGAGCCTAGAGTGTGCACATGTACAAACACACCCACACACACTTCATCTGTTGACCTTGAGGTGGACCTATGTGTTGTTGTTCCATTTGTATGCCAAGACAGAGTCCACTGTAATCTATGAGTAAACAAGCATCGGGCACCTACTGAGCCTGTAACCTGTAGTACAAATGTGTTCCAACTTCCAAACCAAAGGTATTTGCCCCCACAGACAAACCTCAACCTGACACACAACCTATGTTCTGACACTTTAAGTGGTATCTAGCTTCCCAGGCCAGTCCACGAGAGCCAATTTGATTGCTAAGCAGTAAAACTAATAGCATAAGCTTGAGAGCTGAAATCCAAGGGCAGTAGACCATTTAGAGTAGAGGAGGGCAAGGAAAAAGAGAAAGTAAGAAGTGAGGAGTATGGAAGAAGAAAAAAAGATGAATGAAAGTGAGGGGAGACAAAAACTATTCCAAGAGCCCCCTAGGACTTTGCCCATGTAAAGTATGGCCTCCCACCTTATTCATCTATTCCTACTTTCTTCCTGGAGCGATAGAATAAAACTCTAAGTGAAATAATGATGCCACATTGCTTATAAATTGCTTATAAATAATTATTATTGTAATAAAATTCTAGAGCATTCAAGGTCTAGTCTGATTTTGGACTCTACTTATATATTCAGCCTAATGATTCTATATTTCTTTTGCTAAGGAAACTCTTCTTTCAATACTTTGAAGATGCCAAACTCCTATCCCCAGGCAAGAATAGGAATTGGAGAAAGAGCTATTCATACAAACTGGTCTTAGTTTAAATGTCCTTTATCTATGTTGCCAGTATTGGTTCCCTACACTTCACCCCTCCAATCCAGATTAGGACTTCTTGTTATATACTTGAAGAGTACCCTGTGGTTTTCTTTCATGGTGCTTATCAGAATTATAACTTCTTGTGAGTTTATCTTTAATTCCTGTTTCCCCTCCACTAAACTGTAGTTCCCCTGAGAAGAGAAACCAACTTCTGATTATTCACTATTGCATTCTCAACATCCATTCTAGTACCTGGCTCAAAAATGTAGAATGAATGAATATGGGACTAGAGAAGAGTTATTTACTTCCTATTTGCTGTGTATGAGTCAGGAAGTTTCTAGGAAAGCTTTCAAAATAAATAAGCACTAGGAAACCCGTCATACTCCAAAAAATCCTGTCTCCCAAGGTCCTACGTGCCCTCATGCTAACTAAAACTTTTCCTTTCTAACTTTTTTTTTTTTTTAAAGATTTTATTTATTTATTTGAGACAGAGAGAATGAGAGACAGAGAGCATGAGGGGAGGAGGGTCAGAGGGAGAAGCAGACTCCCCGCCGAGCAGGGAGCCCGATGCGGGACTTGATCCCGGGACTCCAGGATCATGACCTGAGCTGAAGGCAGTCGCTTAACCAACTGAGCCACCCAGGCGCCCCCTTTCTAACTTTTTAATTCAGTCTTACCACGCATGTATTTTATATTCTAGAAGATTTTTTTAAAAAAATTTCCATTCTGTCATTTTTTCCATTTACTGAAATAATACGTTTCTTAAAAGACTTCACTTTAGTTTTTATAGGGCGTCTGCCTTCTGGGATCTCCAATGAAGATGGAGGGAGAACAACAGGAGGGTGGAAGGGAATAGAAGGCACCTGTTTGTATGGGTTAATTTTGTGTTCATTGACAGTTTACAAGTCAACTGTTACCATAGACCACGGGTTGGCAAACTTTTTCTGTAAAGAACCACATAGTAGGGGCACCTGGGTGGCTCAGTCGTTAAGCATCTGCCTTCGGCTCAGGTCATGATCCCAGAATCCTGGGATCGAACCCCGCATTGGGCTCCCTGCTCAGCCGGGAAGCCTGCTTCTCCTTCTCCCACTCCCCCTGCTTGTGTTCCCTCTCTTGCTGTCTCTCTCTCTCTCTCTGTCAAATAAATAAATAAATAAAATCTTAAAAAAAAAAAAAAAGAACCACATAGTAAACAGTTTTGGCCTTGTAGGCTATGTGTTCTCTGGTACAGTTACTTGATTCTGCTATTGTAATGGCAAAGCAGTCATAGATAATATCTAAATGAATAGGTGTGGCTGTGTTCTAATAAAACTTTATTTACAAAAACAGACGGCAATCTGGATTTGGCCCATAGGCCATAGATTACCCACTCTTGTGTATAGAGGGCTATTAGCTAGAGGCAGGGTGCCTTTCCTCATCACCTTGTACCTGACTTGGACACTCCTCAGATTAGAGGGTATACCCTGAGGAAGAATTCCTTAGTTAGAAAGGTCTGATGGAATATATCACAGTTAGGACACAGCTGTCAGGCCTTTCTTCCCTTTTGATACCAGTATTATAAATGAGTAGTGTATGAGAAGGTGTGGATAATCTGTTTGCACCATTTCAAACCCTGACCTTTCCACAGCTAGTGTAATTATGGGTAACATGGTCCTCCATTAATACAGCAAGAGCTTTGATCTTTTCTCTCTCTCTCTTTTTTTTTCTTTGTGAATTGGATTTCTAGAGAACCACAGTACTTGAAACCCCTCAGGCATATCACAAGCTTGAGAACAAATATATGCAATTTACTACTGCATTTCTTTCCTGAAGAATCCAAGAGGAGAGGAAAAGATAAGGAATTGTTTGCTTAGCGGGGAGCTCCATGAGGCATGAAAGAGCACGCTAGGGAAGGTTACAGAAGATGAACCAGTTCAGAAGAAGCTGGTGAGTTTATCTGGGACCATGTGACATAAATTGGTATAGAGTCCACAATATTCCCTTGGGCTCCAGGCCACATATTGCCTCTTCAGATCAGGCCCTGGGTGCTGCAGGAGATAGCCTTTTGCCAAGTGGCATTATCCACGAACAAACTTCTGTCTACTCCTCTTTGCTAGGTACTGCAGTATCTTCCCATGGAGTGTTAAGAGCAAAACCAATACAACATATTTAAAATATGAATACAACATGGGTATTTATATCCTAGTTGGATGAAGAACTCTGGACATTCTGACTTTGAGTGCCCAAGATCAGGTTAGGATATATATGGTATGCCTCTAGTCAAATAAGGCACAGTCCTTAAGAAAGTAGACTCTCAAATTACAGAGCCAAGATTCAAATCCTGGTCCTTCCATTTACTGTGTGCCTTGGCCATGTTACCTAAGCTCTCTGGGCCTCACTTTCTATAACTTTAAGATGAGATAATGTGTGGAAAGTGCTTGGTTCACTACCTAACACACAGCACTCAACATTTTAGCTATTATTATTTCCTCCTCTTTCCTTTCTGAGCTGTTGCCACAGTGAACGTGAGAGTGTGCAGAAGAGTGAAAAGGGAGCAGTTTTGGAGTCAGACAAATCTCAGTTTAAATCCTGATTCAAAAACTTAGTCACGGCATGAGTATGAACAGGTTACATACATTAGCTTAGTTAATCTCACTGAACTTAAGTTTCCTTCTCTGTAAAACGGGGATAATTTCATAACTATAATATTAATAATAATAATGATAATAGTTGTGAAGATTTTTTCTTAGGATTTTATTTATTTGAGAGTGAGCATGAGCAGGGGGAAAGCGAGAAGCAGACTCCCCACTGAGCAGGGAGCCCGATGCGGGGCTCAATCCCAGGACCCTGAGATCATGACCTGAGCCGAAGGCAGACACTTAATGGACTGAGCCACCCAGGTGCCGCATGAAGATTTAATCTTATTAAATGTTAGTTCTTTCCCCAACACTCACCTAAGAATAATTTAAACAGTAAAATATATTTTGTCTCCATCTTCTGAGTTTTCCATACGATCCTGTGTATATTGTAATGCCCTCTTTTCACTGTGGATTCCTACTATGGTGTCTTACCTTAATTCTTCCTTCTACAGTATTCTGGGTTTCAGAACTCTGGAGATCCTGGAACCTAAGGGATCAGAATCCAAGGATGGTGACACATTCTCATCTTGGAATGAAAGACTAGACTATGGACATAGAGGGCAATCACTGTAAATGAACAGAGCTATAGAATATGTCCACTATGACTCAGGACTGAAGTGATATCTTCATTGGGGGTTCTCATGGGGAATGCACAGTCCTATATCCCTAAGACCCAGCACAGGAGACACTCTCCTTTTCCAAATCTCTACAACTGTTAGCAGGATATTCTGCAAGGTTTTCCCAATATCCCATCACACTTTTTCCTGTACTTGTTTAGAGTATCACCTGATAAGAAATTATTTTCTTTGGCAATGCCTGCCTGGGTAGTTCTAGACTCAGCATTTCTGAACACATAATCTGGTAAGAATCAGTGTTTCTATAGATGTCCCTCAGACTTTATCTGTAAGATCCTAAAGAGCTTTCTGATTCATCGGAGAAAGATAAACTGAATTGAACTGAAAGAATTTAAGCACATGAGTTTTGAGCTGTATTAAGTGACTTGAGTTGTGCTCACATCTTGTAATGTTGCTAAACCCTCTGTGTATACATGGCAAATATACAGAATATTCAATTAACCAAAACAGTCCATTACGGCTGGACTGCTGGAAGACCAAGAATGGGCTGAATTAGATTGTTCTACTGTAATAGTCTGCTACTAAATAACATTGGAGTTGATAGCAACCTGCTGTTACACTATATACTAAACAGAAGAATGTCTTCCCTGGAACAGAAGGTAGACGCCTTTTACATGTGCTTTTAAAAGGATATATTTATTCAGTGGCTTTTAATATCTCTGTGGGTAAATTAAGGTTTTTAAATAATGTTGCTGAAGCTTCCCTTATAAAGGAAGCTTGCTACATAAGTATATACACGCTCATCTCTTAGGTGTGGAGCCATATCTAAAATCTGAGCCCTCCACACCATTATCTGATCCATTCCACCTCTCCAATTTAATTCCCCATGGTTACCCAACAAAGAATCTAGATTTCATTAAGGTTCTTTAACACCAGCATGTGTTTATTACTATTTTACTCATTATTCTTTCTGCCTACAGTGTCCTTTCGTTTCTTTTCCTCTGTGTAGTCAAATCTTAGTAATCTTTGAAAGCCCATTTCACAACACCTCCTTCAGGAAGCGTTCCTGATTTCTATAGCCTTCACACATATTCTTACCTCTGTATGGAACATGCTTTTTTACTACCCTTCTTATCTGACTGATTCCCACATCGTGGCATACATTTTTCTACCTCAAGAGGCCTTCTTTGCCACATTGGACAACATCAGTTTTTGTTTTTGTTTTTACAAACATTCTTACAAACATTTGTGGATTTCTCTATCATTTTGTTGTTAAATTCTAGTTTAATTTCACTGTGGTCAGTGAACATATTAAGTAGGATTTTAATCATTTAAAATTTGTTGAGACTTGCTTTATGACTCAGCATATGGTTCTATTTTGATAAATGTTCCATGGGCACTTGGAAATAATGTGTATGCTACAGTTTTTCAGTTTAGTGTTCTATAAATGTCAATTAGGTCATTTTTTTTTAATTGTTGTAGCAGATGCTGTCAATATCTCACACATATTCTTGGGACACTACCATGTGCTCTGGCTTCCTTCAAATTGCCAGCGACTTGCAACTCTGTGACTGAGGGCTTTTTCCAAAATGGTGGAAGGTCATGCTACACATATGTGCATGTTGTAGGCCAGAAGTCCTAGAGATTTATACCCCTTGAAAGCAGCCCTTAACTGATTACTCTTGGGGGTAGGTGTATAAATATTCCAGATCTGTCACCCCTCGGTTGGGATAATACTGAGGAATTTTTTTTTTTTAGGATTTTATTTATTTATTTATTTTAGAGATCATGAGAGAGAGAGTACAAGCTGGGGGAGGGAGAGGGACAAGAAGACTCCACACTGTGGGTGGGGCTGGATGCGGGGCTCGATCTCACAACCCTGAGATCATGACTGAGTGAAAGTCAAGAGTAGGACACTTAACTGACTAAGCCATCCAGGCACCCCAGAATTTTTTTAAAACTGTTTCTCCGTGATGACTCATAAGAATTAGCCTCATTGCCCACAGCAGCAGTAGCCAGCTTTTCTTTCCTTTAACAATTCCCTAGTCCACTACCAGTATTCTCTGGACCTCCCAAATCAGTTCTTAGCATTGAAATCCTTATCTCCAGATCTACCTCCAGGGAAACCCCAAACTAAGACAATATGTTTTTATCTTTTGTATCCTCACTAATTTTTTTGTCTGGTTGTTGCATCATTTAGTGAGAGAGATGTGTTAATGTCTCATAATTTGATTGTGGGTTTATATATTTTTCCCCTTTGCCAATGTATGCTTTATACATTATTAAACTATATTATTGGTTATATGCAGATTTAGAATGATCCCTTCCTGTTGAGGTTACATTTTGTCATTATGAAATTTGCCTCTTTGTCTCCTCTCCTCTCTCTCTTCTTCCCTTAAAGTCTCTGGTATTATTATAACTTACATTAGGTTCCTTTGGGTTAGTTGTATGCATGGTGTGTCTTTTATAGTTTTTACTTTCAAGTTTTATATTTCCTTATATTTAAGGTATATCTTTGGTAAGCACATGTGTTTGGGTTTTATTTTCATTGTCTGGCAATATTTGTCTTTTATTTGGAGTCTTTAGTCATTTTTATTTAATGTCATTATTGATGTATGGGGTTTATATCTACCAATTTATCATGTATTTTCTTTTGGGCCTATCTTGGCTATGTTCCTCTCTTTCCCCTGCCTTGGATTCTTTTGAATTACGTGGTTTTTAAAAATTATTGTTTCCTTTATTACCCTGTTGGTAATTAATCACTTTGTATTGTTTAATGGCCACCCTAGAGATTACAATATGCATCCTTGTCTCATTAGAGTGTAATATAAATTAGTGCTTTTATTACTTCTCAAATATATAAGGACCTTTTAATACTTTACCTCTATTCATTTTCCTCTTACATTTTGTGACATTGTTGCCAAGAATTTTGATTTAATGCGTATTTAAAACCACATAATATAGCATTACTAATACTTTAAATTGTCAATATCCATTTAAATTTACCTTTTTTAGGAGCTGCCATTCTTTTCTGCATTACTATAATTCTTACTACCTTAGATCATTTCTCTCCCATAAATATTTCCTTTTTAGTATGTCTTTTAGTGCAGATTTGCTGGCAATTAATTCTTTTAGCTTTTTTTTGTCTGAAGATATTTTATTTTGCCTGCATGTATGAAGGTATTTTCATTGTAAATTGTATGGTGAGTTTGTAGTTATTTGCTTTCAGTCCTTTAAAGAACTATTTTATTCTTCCTTTAGTCTTTCCTAGAAAAAAATAGCTATTAGAATTATTATCATGTGCTTTGTGTGCCTGTGTGTGCTCATGCATATATACATATATACGTATATATACACATATACACTGCTTGGGGTTCCTCGATACTCTCTTATCTATGGTTGATTGTATTCATCACTTTTGGAAAACTGTTGGCTGATATTGTTCCAAATATTCTTCTGATCCATTCTCTCTCTTCTCTTCTTCTTAGATTCCATTTACACATATAATAGATCTTTTATATTTTTCATCTTTTCCTCCCTGTGCTTTACTCTGTACACTTTTTACTGACCTATCTTCCAGTTGAATATTCATCAATTCTGCTATATATGATCTGCTGTTAAGTCAATAAAATTCGTCATTGGGTTATTTAATGAAGTACTTAAGTATATTCAGGGTCGGTTAGTCTGTCCTGCATGTAGGGCATGCACAGATTCCGAAGACAAGAGCCAAGATGTGTGTGGTTGACTGACACAAAGCTACCATTGCCTTAGTTTTTAACCATTTAATAACATTGTATCCATGTAGGCCTAAGTCCTAAATGCCAACTAACATGTCTTCCAAACCAGTTGCAGTCTCACATAGCAAACAAGGCAAATAATAGACACAACATTTATACAAGGTCTAGACTTGATGTTAAGCCTTTACTCACCCTCATCTCGTTTTGTTTCTCTGTACTTCATGATGAATTTTTTTTCTAATTTCCAATTAACTGTCTTTCTTCAGTTGTGTCTACTCTGCTGTTAAACCTTTTTTTTTTTTTTTAAGTATAGTTGACACACAATGTTATATTAGTTTCAAGTATAGAACGTAAGGATTGGGCGAGTATATACATTATGCTATGCTCACCACATATGTATCTATCATGTGTCCCCATACATCACTATTACAATATCATTGACTATATTTCTGATGCTGTGCCTTTTATTTGCATAACCTATTTATTTCCTAACTGGAAGTCTGTATCTTTAACTCCCCCTCACTCATTTTGCTCAACTTCCTCCTGTATCCCCATCAACCATTAGTTCTCTGTATTTATAGGTTCAATTCTGCTTTCTGTTTGTTTATTTGTTTATTACATTGTTTTGTTTAGATTCCACTTATGAGTGAAATCATATGGTATTTGTCTTTCTCAGTCTGACTTATTTCATATAGCATAATACCCTCTAGGTCCATTTATGTTGTCTCAAAGGGCATGATCTCATCCCTTTTTTTGTGGCTACATAATATTCCCATATATATATATATATATATATATATATATATATATATACACACACACATATACATATATATACAATATACATATATATATATATACACAACATCTTTCTTATCCATTTATCTATTGATGGACACTTAAGTTGCTTCTATATCTTGGCCACTGTACATAATGCTGCAATAAACATAGGGGTGCATATATCTTTTTGAATTAGTGTTTCCATTTTCTTTGGGTAAGTACACAATAGTGGAATTATTGGATCACATGGTATTTATATTTTAAATTTTTTGAGGAAACTTCATACTGTTTTGCACAGTGGCTGTACCAATTTATAATTCCCACCATCAGGGATGCCTGGGTGGCTCAGTCAGTTGGGCATCTGCCTTCAGCTCAGGTCATGATCTCAGGGTCTTGGGATTGAGTCCCACATCAGGCTCTTTGCACAGT
Source organism: Neomonachus schauinslandi (assembly GCF_002201575.2). Lineage (NCBI taxonomy): Eukaryota > Metazoa > Chordata > Mammalia > Carnivora > Phocidae > Neomonachus > Neomonachus schauinslandi. Next base: position 28,137,048 of record NC_058419.1, on the reverse strand, counting down.
GGGGAACCTGCTTCTTCCTCTGCCCCTCCCCCTGCTTGTGCTCTCTCTCTGACAAATAGATAAAATCTTTAAAAAAAATAATAATTCCCACCATCAGTGTATGAGGGTTTCTTTTTTCCCATATCCTTGTCAACACTTGTTATTTCTTGTCCTTTTGATTTTAGCCATTCTAACACATGTAAGGTAATATCTCATTGTTGATTTGATTTGATTTGCATTTCCCTGATAATGAGTGATGTTGAACATCTTTTCATGTCTGTTGACCATCTGTATGTCTTCTTTGGAAAAATGTCTATTCAGGTCCTCTGCCCATTTTTTAGTTGGATTGTTCATTTTTTTTAGTGTTGAGTTGTATAATTATGTTCATTATATATTTTGGAAATTAACCCCTTATTAAATATATTATTTACGTATATCTTGGCTCATTCAGTAAGTTGCCTTTTTCTTTGTTGATGGTTTCCTTTGCCGTGCAAAAGCTTTTTATTTTATTTATTTATTTATTTATTTATTTATTTATTTTTAAATTTTTAAAAGCTTTTTATTTTGATGTAGTCCCAATAATTTATTTTTTCTTTTGTTTCCCTTGCCTTAGGAGACACATCTAGGAAAATGTTGCTACAACCAATGTCAGAGAAATGACTGCCTGTGCTCTCTTGTATGATGTTTTATGTTTTCAGGTTTCACATTTAGGTCTTTAGTCCATTTTGAGTTTGTTTTTGTGTATGGTGTTAAAAGGTGGTCCAGTTTCATTATTTTACATGTAGCTGTCCAGTTTTCCTAGCATCATTTATTCAAGAGACTGTCTTTTCCCCCATTATATATTATTGCCTTTTTTGTCATAGATTAACTGACCAAATAATTGTGGGTTTCTTTCTGGGCTCTCTATTCTATTATATTGGTTTATGTGTCTACTTTTGTGCCCATATCATACTGTTCTAATTACTACAGCTTTGTAGTATATCTTGAAATCTGGAATTGTGATACCTCCAGCTTTGTTTTTTTTTTTTCTCTCTCAAGATTGCTTTAGCTATTAGAGGACTTTTGGTTTCCATACAAATTTTAGTATTATTCTAGTTTTGTGGAAAATGCTGTTGATATTTTAATAGGAATTGCACTGACTCTGTAGATTGATTTGGGTAATATCAGCATTTTAACATTATTAATTCTTCTAGTCCATCAGCATGTAATATCTTTCCATTGGTTTGTGTCATCTTCAATTTCTTTCATTAGTGTTTCATAGTTTACAGAGTACAGGTCTTTGACCTTGATGGTTAGGTTTATTCCTAGGTATTTTATTCTTTTTGGTGCACTTGTAAATGATGTTGTTTTCTTAATTTCTCTTTCTGCTATTTTGTTATTAGCATATAGAAATGCTACTGAAGGGCGCCTGGGTGGCTCAGTTGGTTAAGTGACTGCCTTCGGCTCAGGTCATGATCCTGGAGTCCCGGGATCGAGTCCCGCATCGGGCTCCCTGCTCGGCAGGGAGTCTGCTTCTCCCTCTGACCCTCCTCCCTCTCATGCTCTCTGTCTCTCATTCTCTCTCTCGCAAATAAATAAATAAAATCTTTAAAAAAAAAAAAGGAAAAGAAATGCTACTGAAGGGCACCTGGTGGCTCAGTTGGTTAAGTGTCTGCCTTTGGCTCAGGTCATTATCCCAGGGTCCTGGGATTGAGCCCCACATTGCTCAGCAGGGAGCTTGCTTCTCCCTCACCCTCTGACCCTCCCCAACACTTGTGCTCTCTCTCTCTCTTAAATAAATAAAAATAAATAAATAAATAAATAAATAAATAAATAAATAAATAATTGTTTGAAAAGAAATGCTACTGATTTCTGGGTATTAATTTTGTATGCTGGAACTTTACTGAATTCATTTATTACTTCTACTAGCTTTTTGGTGGAGTCTTTAGGATTTTGTATGTATAATATCATTAAACCTATTTTTTCTTACTCTGAATTAGTGTATCTCTAAATCCCAGAATTTCCATATGATTCATTTTTAGTTTGTAGTTTTCTGACAATTTTTAAATTTTTCTTTCAATTCTTTAACTATGGTAGTCATAATTATTCTATATTTCTTTTCTGATAACTCCAATATATAAATCTCCTGTTTGTCTATTAGCAGGGTGTATTTTTCTTTAATTTCTCAACTTCTTTACTTGTGCATAGTTGGTTATATTTTACTTAAAGCTGAAGAATTGTGTACAAAATTGTAGATAAATTTGAGGTTCTACATAATGTTATCTTCCTCCAAATATGACTCAATTTTTATTCTGGCAAATAGTTAAGTGAAGGCACTAACAATCCCAGATTTCCTTAATCCATGAAGGTTTCAGTCCCCTTATGAGGGCTTATCTAGTCTAGTTCATCCTTACTCTGGAGTGTAGCCCTTCAAAAGCCCTATTGAAACCCTTAGATGTTTTACAGGAATCATCTTCTTTTATTAATCCTGAACTAAAATTTGTAGTTTTTAATTTTTTTTTTTTTTTGAGAGAGACAGAGCACATTCATGAGCAGGGTGTAGAGGGACTGGGAGAGAGAGAATCTCAAGCAGGCTCCATGCTCGGTGCAGAGCCCAATGTGGAGCTTGATCTCATGACCCAGAGATCATGACCTGAGCCCAAATCAAAAATCAGAGGCTCAGCTGACTGAGTCACCCAGGTACCCCTAAAATTTGTAGTTTTTATGGAAAATTAAATACACATTCTGTTTTTAATTTGTATTAGGTTATATTATTCTATTTATTTATTTTTTTTTAGCAAGATTGAAAACATGAGCAGGGGGTTGGGGCAGAGGGAGAGGAGAGGGAGAATCTTACGCAGGCTCCACACCCAGTGCAGAGCCCAACACAGGTCTTTATCTCAACCCTGAGATCATGACCTGAGTTGAAATCAAGAGTCAGATGCTTAACTGACTGAGCCACCCAGGCGCCCCTCATTATAATATTTTATATCAAAGTGTTACTTTTATGTTTTATCCAGATTTTCTTGGTGTCCTCAGTGGATGGATTGATCTGAAAGTGACTAGTCTGCCATTTTCAGAAATGTAAATCCACAAAGGCTAATGAAGTAAAGCTGAATAGAGGTTGCAGAACTACAAACAAACCTGGACTTTAAGAAAATTTCAAGGTGAGTAAAAAATAAATTTCACGGGCACCTGGGTGGCTCAGTTGGTTGGGCGACTGCCTTCGGCTCAGGTCATGATCCCAAGGTCCTGGGATCGGGTCCCGCGTCGGGCTCCCTGCTCAGCGGGAAGCCTGCTTCTCCCTCTCCCACTCCCCCTGCTTGTGTTCCCGCTCTCGCTGTGTCTCTCTCTGTCAAATAAATAGGTAAAATCTTTAAAAAAAAAAAAAATAAATAAATAAATAAATTTCACAAGGCCTACTTTATTACAGTCTTTTTAGTCAAATGCTTATATATAAAATATTTCATTATATGGAAGTGTTTACATTTTGAAAATTCTTGTTGATGAATGCTATATGCTTTTTAAAAACAAATTTTTAAAAAATGTTTCAATTTGGCTCTTTTTATATAATTAAATTTTTTTTCATGCATGTGTGAGTGAGAAAATGCTTATCCATCAGTGAATTATGGAGCTTCTCTTATATGGAACACGTAATGCTAACTGTTCTATAAGTTGACTATTCCTATAGGACATCCTGCTGTTTAGAGCATGAGCCCAAAGGTCAGGAGCCACTGTATACCTACTGGCCAACAACTAAATAAGTTGTAATAAAAAAAATTACAACTACTAATATTATAAAATCCAATCATGAAAGTAATAGTAAATGTCATAGCTGATCAAAGATTAGGATATTATTTTATTTTCATGTAGTAGTTCTAAGGAAGATGTTCCCTGAGGATTTGACTGATTATTAGAGACTCATTAGAACAGTGCTCTACCAGCTAGCCCTTTTCATATATGCTATTTATAACTCCGTTATGAGAATTAGAAGGGGAAATTTAACATATAGTAGGTAATCCCCCTGTCATAATTCCTTTATTCAACATATATATATATATATATATACAGTACCCCCTTATAACCCAGGTTTTTATGTGAGGTGCTTTGGCTACAAACATATGACTCTGTTTTTATGGTATTTAAATATATATGTAACACTCATAGAGACAGATGAGATTTTTCATGGAGTTTAGGTGGAGGAGAAAAGAAAGTGAAGCCAGAATTAGTTTGATTATCTGGCAGAAATCATGTAGGTCAAGGAACAGAAAGTAATTAGGAATGAGACTGAAGTTGGTTAGGCAGGAATGATGGCAGGATAGTTGCAATAAAAGGAACTTTTGGTATATGAGTGGTATTGGAGCTTTAGTTTTTAAGAGGTGGAATAGATCCTGATAATCATTTTCTGTCCAATAAATGGTCCTAAGAATGGGTGTCTTATGTGGATTGATTGTAATTTTAAAGAGTCAAGAAAGCCTGAAGCCAGGGATTTGGATGCATGAACAATGCAAATATTGAGGTTCTACAATCCTAAACTGAATTGTGTGGTAGTAGTAAAGAACAGATGAGGATAACTGAGCAGGTAACATAGGCCTCACAGGGACAGGAGTGCTTACAGGAAGATGAATGAGTAATCTTGTGGAAGTGGTAATGTTAGTAGTGGACTTTCAGAAGATAGCATTTGATTTCTGTCATATTCTTACTATAGAATATCTCATTTAAGATCATGTTCAAAAGAGCACAAAAATCAGCAAACCATAACTGTACTTTCAACTCTGCCATCAATTACTGTGATAATTGAGGTGACCATATAATTTATAATCAAAATTGGGGAACTTTGGAGAATGAAAAGGGATGCTGTTTAAAATTACATCAAAACAATAGATGTTAAGTTCAGACTGGCCAGGGCAGAAAGGTATATATTGTTATCGTATGGGCAATTTGTATTGCTTCACCTGTAAAATGTGGACAGTATCCACTTTAATTAATTGATTGACTGATTGATTGAATTAATTAATTAAATTCCACTGTGCCAAAGTGCCAAATCCCTTAGTGAGTACTCAACAAACTGGAATACTTAGTGTACCATCTTGGCCCAGGAACTGCAAGTTCATTGAAGTTAAATGTGGCATCTATTTTTTGTTGTTGTTGTTGCTCTACAATAATTAGTATAGAACTGTACATTCAGTGGGTATCCAATAAATGTAACCTGTTCTGTTTTTGTAACTTTATTTGTAGCAGACTGTAATGTACTCTCATGCCTTGATTATTTTGAAGATAAAACTTATTGTTAGTATAGATAAGGAAATAGGAGTGGGAAAGTTTTATAAATTAGCAAACATAAGTAGACTGTTAATGAAAACAAGGTTTTGAAAATGACATTTAGGTTTGTATTAGTGCCTCAGGATCTGGAGTTCACCCAATTCTTTTTCATTCAATCTTGTGAAGGGCTGTTCTGCCCTGTGGGTACTAAAACTGATTGGTCCCAGACAGATGGAAGTATTTTGGGCATGACTCTGCCTCCCATTTTGCCCATTCCTGGTGCTACTTAACCTAAATACAATGAGTCAAGGACAAGCTTAAAGTTTCTCTCTTGTATGATACAGAAATTTTGTACAGGCAAACTTAGGGTTAATACTTGTCACTGTTCTTGCCTGGGTACTGGGCATTTCAGTCACCTTGGTGACTTAAACACTTTTCTTGAGGCATAGAAGAATAGGCATATTTTTCGTCATCCTTTTGCTAAACATGTAAGAATTAATTTAATGCTTGAATTACTTTACCATCCTCAGTGACTGTTTCTCATTCTCATCTAAAATGGTCTTTCTTCATCCATGGCTGATCCCTTATCCAGAGCTGCTTCAAAAGTGACTTGACAGCTTACATTACTTGTTACACTAACCTCAGATTAATTTTGGTTCCTTCTCTGACATATGGTTCTCCTTATTTTGCTATTTTAAAATTCTTCTATTACTTTTTTGATAATGAATGTAAGTTTTTCAAACTTATACTGGTTGTCTTCCCTATATCAAAATATTTTATGATCCTAAAGAATCATAGACTTTAAAAACAGAATTGGAAGGGACCCTAAAGGCCATATCATCCAAATCCCTTCTTGTACTTCAAAAATTTGAATCCTCTCTGCAGCATTTCTGATACATCTTTACACTGAATGCTTTGCATTATTTGGGGATTTTCATCAAAGTCTACTTCTTGATCTATCCCATTACATCTTTAGGCTGATATGACTGTAAATAGTTTTTCCTTATTTTAAACCAAAATCTGTAATGTTACTTATTGATCCTTGTAACTTCCTGGGGCTATACAGAAGAAAATGATAGCAGTCTTTAAGTATACTCAGAAGAATTTATCATGCCTTCTCCAAAACCTTCTCTAGGATAAATGTGCTAAAACATTTAGCATTTCTTTCTAAACTGTGGTTTCAAGTTCTCCCCAGGGTGACCAACTTGTTTTGGTTTGATTTTTTGGTTTTAGTACTAAAAGTCCCACATCCTGGGAACTCCCTTAATCCCCAGCAAATGGGCAATAGGTCATTTTAGTTTTCTCACTATCTTGGTCACTCTTCTCTGAACATACTCTAGTGTAGTGCTATTCTTTTCAAATGCAATACGCAGAAGCAGACACAATACAACTCACCAGGAACAAAATTCAGTATTATCTGAGACATTTGCCCAGTGGATTGCCAAAAGAATCTCATTATTTTTTAGTCCAAGTCCAACAGTACCTGCTGATTTGTAAATTATTTTTCTTAAGTATACCAGAGTATGAGATAGCTGCTAAAATCTATCTAGGTAGGGTGCCTGGTGGCTCAGTCAGTTAAGCATCTGACTCTTGCTTTCAGCTCAGGTCATGATCTCAGTGTCATGAGATCGAGCCCTGCACTGGGCTCTGCGCTGGGCATGGATCTTGCTTAAGATTCTCTCTCTCCCTCTTCCTCTACGCCTCTCCCTGCTCACACTCTCTCTCTAAAAAATGAATGAATGAATGAATAAATAAATAAAATAAAATCTATCTAGGCAGCAGAATTTATATTTGACCTAGCCATTTTTTATTAAAGAATAATTGACATACACTATTGAATGAGTTTCAGGTGTACAACATATGATTTGATATTTATATGCATTATGAAATGGTCACCACAATAAGTGTAGTTACCATCTGTCACCATACAAAGTTGTTACAATATTATTGACTATATTCCCTAAGCTGTAGTGTACATCCCTAAGCCATTTTTACTAAGCTTCCTATGTCTCTGTATCTTCACATACTCTTTATTTCCTTACAGTACTGGGAAAGATCAAACTATGGGGTTTACCAAAACACTAGCTAATTTTAGGTGGATAGTTGGTGCTGCTAGCTAGGGTTACTTTGAACTTCCTAATTTGTGTCTTCTGGATCAAGCTTAGCCTTTTCTTTAATGACGTCTTTTCAGCACTGTATATAGCATATTTAGGGAAAACCGTATATTTTCATGGAAACCAACATATATGGGAAATACTAAAAGGAAAGATCAGGTCTTATGTCAGATTTTCATTAAGCCTATGGTAATTTGAGTTGGGCTTTGGCAAGGTTGAAACTTTATAAATTGTGTATTTGCATTGTCATCATGAAACCAAGAGAAATACCTAAATGCAAAAGTGGTATAATTGAAAGTTTAAAGTTCCTGGATTATGTGCTAATTTCCAACTCACTGTCACCTTAGTTATTTGTGATATATTGAATTGGAAATTAAAAGATATTTATCATTTGTACTCCTATGTTCATAGCAGCATTATTCACAATGGCTAAGTTATGGAAACAACCTAAGTGTCCTTTGACAGATCAATGTATAAAGAAACTGAGCCTGGAGAGCATTATGGTAAGTGACATAAGCCAGACAAAGAAAGACCAATACCGCATGGTAACACTTCTATGTAGAATCTTTTTAAAAAAGAAAAAATAGTCAAACTCCTTAAAAAAAAAAAAAAAGAGTAGAGAAGTTGTTGCCAAGGCCTTGGGGGTGTGGAAAATAGGGAGGTTGGTAAAAGGGTATAAACTTTCAGTTATAATATGAATAAGATCTGAGGATCTAATGTATAATATGGTGACTGTAGTTGACAATATTGTATTATATAATTAAAATTTGCTAAGAGAGTAGAACTCAAATGTTCCTAAGTTAAAAAAAATGGGTAAATATGTGATGTGATGGATGGCAATGTGTTAATGAGTTCAATGGACAAGAATCCTTTCCCAGTGCATACATAGATCAAATCATTGCCTGCACACTTTAAAAATCTCACAATTTTAGGGATGCCTGGGTGGCTCAGTTGGTTGAGTGTCTGACCCTTGATTTTGGCTCCAGTCATGATGTCACGGTCGTGAGATCAAGCCCTGTATTAGGCTCTGTGCTCAGTGGGGAGTCTGCTTGAGATTCTCTTTCTCCCTCTCTCTCTGCCCCTCCCCCACTCACTCACTCTCTCTAAAATAAATCTTAAAAAACATCCCTCAATTTTGTCAGTTATACTTCAATAAAGGTGGAAAAAATTTAAGAATCTCTATATACAAAGGTCTAAAGCAAAGATCACAAACTGGCAACCTATGGGTCAGATCCAGCTTGCACTTGTGGACATATTTGTGTGCGTGTGTGTGTGAATCCAGATAGTAATGGTCTTCTCAGCATTTTGTTTGTTTTATTTTGAATTGAATTAGTTTCCAATAATTAAAAAGCCAGAGATTTCACATAAGAATCTGGATTTTCAGGTTCTTTAAAACAAATGGAACATCTGGCAACCTTTTGCCCATATTTATGATAATGATCTGGAATTTGAAGAGTAGCGGCTTTTTTATATGGTGCTTTACAACTCATCACAATCCCTAGCACAGCCAATTGTTTTCTATCCCCACTGGCTTCATTAGTTATACTACCTTCCTGACCTCTGAAAGCACTGGATACCAAAAATCTATCTAAGTCCTCATCTCTTTGAATTTTACTTTGAATATTACTCTTTTTTTCCATATGTTCCATTTCAAAAACTATGTGGGTTTTTTTTTTAACCATTCTTAGCAAAAACAAAAAAGGCATAGCAATTTCTTTTCCTGGAGATGTCTATCATCCTACTGGGATGAAGTATGTTAACACATTTGAAGCAATTATATAACAAGTGTTTTAGATTGAATTAATGGCCCCAATTTTTCATGTTTCCCTGTGTCAATATCATCTGGCAGTGCCTTCTCGTATTGACTCTTTGTATGGCCATGAAACTTGTTTTGGCCAATGAAACGTTAGAAAATTTGATGCAATCAGTGGTTTGAAAAAGTACATGGTATTTCTACTTCTCTTTTTTTATTGGCCTTCACCATGATAAAACTCCCAGACCAGCCTACCTGATAAGGTGAGACACATGGCCCAGTTATGGCTATTACCCTGGTTGACAACCAGCCAATTTCAAACCTATGAGTGAGCTCAACTAAGACCAGAAGAATGACCCAGAGAAGTCCATTCTAAATCATTAACTCATTGACTTGTATGCCAAATAAATGCTTAGTCACTTAAATCCCTGAGTTGGAGTTGTTTTGTTATGTGGCATTATTACTGAGGTAGATAACAAATACAGAAATCTGTTCTTAGAAACAAAGTATTATAATAAAAATCTAAAATATGTGTCATTGGCTTTATGAAAGGCAGCGGGGAGAGACTGGAAAAGCAGTGTTGAAAGAGGAGGAGGGCGCCTGGGTGGCTCAGTCGTTAAGCGTCTGCCTTCGGCTCAGGTCATGATCCCAGGGTCCTGGGATCGAGCCCCACGTCGGGCTCCCTGCTCGGCAGGAAGCCTGCTTCTCCCTCTCCCACTCCCCCTGCTTGTGTTCCCTCTCTCACTGTGTCTCTCTCTGTCAAATAAATAAATAAAATCTTTAAAAAAAAAAAAGAAAGAAAGAGCGGAGGAAAATAGGAAAATACTAAACAGAGGCTGGAAAAAATAGTGAGGAATTTGCTCTAGCAGCCTAGATAAGTGGCAAACTGTGTTATCTAGTGGTGAAGCATTTGGTAAAATATGGTAGTGTAGAATATAGAAAATATACCAAATTAGCATTTATACTTTAGTAAAGATATTTCCAGGCAGAATGTTGAAAATACCACCTGGCTCTTACTAGTTGCATATGATAAGGTACAAATAGAAAAAGATGCATTAAAGAAAGAACTGAATGGTTTGTGAGTAAAATTTAGAGAATATCAGAACTCAATGGATTGGAAAATATTTGTTTTCTTATCTCCACCCTCTTGGACTAGTAAAAGATCAAATCCAAGGAGCTGCCAGAAACTTATGTGATCTTAGACCAAAAGAGGTTTGTCAGACTCTGTTAAGACTTTTGAATGAATTAAGGTGTTGCTATGTAGACCCTCTCAACTAGACAAAAGTATTTCTAAGAGCAAAAGACATTCTAAGAACATTGTCTTACAGCACCCTGAGAAGCCCAAAGAAACACTGATAAAATCTAGGGAAAAGGAGACTTATTGCAAAAGGAATTATGGTTGTGGCTCTTGCCAATGGAATAGACGTAAACTGTATTTTTATGAAGCTCAAAAACTTTTAAGGGGGTTGTATGGGCAAAAATGCTACCATCCTGGATTAAAGGGGAATGAAATTATATAAAACAGAAAAGCACTGGGCCTTCAATATTTTATGAGCAAGAAGCAGGCTAAAAAGTTGCTCAGAAAACATTTTTAAATGCCCTCTTCAGAAGTGACCAAGCATAATGGAAAAAGAATAATATTTTGAATAAAGTTAAGACCATGGAGAACAATGGACTGGTAGACCACTCTTAGGAAACATAATGGGATATAGTCAAGAAACATTCCCTACCCCTATGTTATAGGGTCCTGGCCACATTTGTCCAGTGGAAATTGTTATACATGTGTACCAGGGCTTGGTGCTTCCCATAGTGTTCCCTTCCTGAAAGAGAGTGGTTTTGTAATTATCCAGTCCCTCTGTCATCACTAAATGTTGGGTATGTGAGTGGCCAATAAATTGTCATTTTAGTTCATTGGATTTGAATCCTCATCTGAGGAGCCGTATCAGCACCTGATTGTGAATCACGAGATAATGGATTCTGGACCCGATGGTGTGACTAAATGAGACTTGAGATGTGAAGGATGTGAATAATTGTGACGAGAGTGGAATATGATATATAGATTGCATTAGTCGCCATACGTATCAAGCTTCTTCATGTCATTGCTCTTTGTAGACTGAGCTTGGCCTTGTGACTTAGCCTTGTGACTAGTTGGAGAGTAGAAAACTTAATGCAAGCAAAGCCTTTAAAAAGTGCTTGCCTGTTTTTTCCTTTTCTCTTGCTACTCTCCCTTAAATGTGAGAACGTGCATAGTGTAGATTGCTGCTGCATGTGGCCTTGGCACTCTTTATCACCCAACTATCAACCACCAACCACTAGACATATGAATAAACCCAATTAAGACCAGAAGAATCATCCATCTGAATTCAGCCTAAATTGCCAAACCAGACTCCTGACCTAAATAAAGGCTTATTATCTTAAAGTCCCTGAGTTTTGGGGTGGTTTGTTACACACCATTATCATAGCAATAAATAACTGATACAAATCAGTTATTGTATAATCAAGGGAGAGATGGAGGGGAAAAATCTGTATTTTTTGGCATTTGATGCCCATAGATAATGAAGAAACCTCTTTTTTTCTGAGCTTCTACATCTTATATCAGTATATTTCAATAATCAAGCTATTGGTAAATAAAGCAAACTATGGCTTGGATTTTATTACAATAATTGATTGATTCAGCTCATTTGGCAAAAATTAAATTTGACACACCCAAAGCCTAACCAAAGGCAGGATTTCATTATTCTGCCTTTCTTCTAATAATTCTGTAAGGGTTTTTCAAGGTAAAAATTATTTATGACAAAAGCTGCTTCAGAAAAGGAAATGGTTGGGGAAAAGGGCATCAGCACCAAAATGCCTCCAATGGCCAAACCACCAAAGTAGGCATTAAGACTCTTTGGAATATAGGGACTCAGGTTCTAGCTGTATAACCACCTTTCTGAGCTTTCATTTTCCCATCTATTAAATGGCAATGATACTATATAACTTGAAGGGCTGTCCTAAAAATAAGAAGTAGTATATGTTAAGTACTTGACATATAGCAGGTGCAAATCAATTATTAATATCTTCTCAGAATTCTATAACTTTGCTAATTCTATAACCATTTTCTCTTAAAATCCCCAAAGCAAAAGATGTCTGTAGATAAAATATAGCATACACAAAATGTCAGAAAAAAACTGCTTTCCTCACCATATAAATTCAGAGCTCAGCTTACTTACTTCAAGGGTCTATCACATTTCTACCTGTTTCAGGGGTGAGGCTCCATTCCTGGATGGGACTCAAATGCATTGGGAAGGTGGAAAGAGCAGACACTTTGAGTTCAAATCCCATCTTGGCCATCTTGTTAACTGGGTCACCATGGGCAATTACCTAACCTCTCTGAGCCTTGATATCTACATTTATATAGGTTTCTGTGAATATTAATTGACGTAATCAATGTAAAGTACTAGCAAGAAGTAGGAAGCAATACATGATAGCTAATAATGATAATAATTATTCTTTGTCATCTTATAATAATATCACAGTATTATGGTTTGAGTGATATTTTCAGCTTTGTTGTTGTTGTTATATTAGCTGTGGCCCAGCCTGCATTCTTTTATGGCTTTCTGAGAATTGGAGCTCCTAGTGGGGAATTTTCAAGCTTTCAGAAATCTTTCTATCTTCTGAATGCTAGTTCCTGTGACTGTTTCCAAAGGCAAAATGGCATTTCAGGAGCAATGATAAGTGTATTTCCAAAATAGAATACACACCAGGCAGTTTCGTAGGACAGAACAATATCCTGGTGAGAGCAGCTGGGTTAGTTAGGGGAACAAATGGTCAAATGCAACTCCTGAGGATGTTCTATAAGGCCGAGGGCAATAGCAACCTCATGAGCTTTGTTCTTTGATACTTTTTTAGTTTCCCAAAGGGCTTGGCCCCTTTCTCCTGAATGTGGAAGCTTTGTGCTTGAAAGTGAGGACAATTCCCTGCCAAGATTGTTAGTAATTCTTTATGATCATTTAGCATCAGTGACCACTTCCACTGTTTGGAAAGAGTCGATAGAAATTTTGAAGATGTCCCAGAGAGGAGAAATACTCTCTCACAATTAATTCCTCTGTGCTTTTTAAAATTTATTAAATAATTGATTTTTTTGTGAACTCCCTGTGCTTTCTTATTAGCTTTATATCCCCACATTGCTCAGCAGAAGGATATTCATTACAAAGATGGTTATCAGCTATTATCAGCCTATCTGAATCAAGTCATCTGCCCAGAGCCTTTCTACTCCTTATTGGTTGGGGCAAGTAGCCAGAAATTGAGAAAAAGATTTTATTTTCACTTGGCTCTACCCTGGAACTGAGTGCACAGCAAAGAACTGAGGAGAGGAATTGCTGAGTTGGGAACCTGAGATCGGTGCTTCCTACATGCATGTGGTAGCAGCATGGGAGCTTTGCTTCAGGTGTTGATCTTCACTCCCCAAACCCAAACATAGGTCTCTAAAACACACCATGCATGTGTTTTATTGTTTTGTCACCACCCCTCCCAATGGAGAGCAAGGCACATATGAATGCATATTCATAGCATATGTATTATTAAAAAATATATTTTCCTCTTATGTGAAAAAGGAGTTATGTGTCTATCTTGTTCTCTAAAACCATAGCATCTTCAATTTGTCCACACTATTATATAATGGCCATAAGTAAATGCACCTGTTATGTTGCAGGCACTATATGAGAAACTTTGGTATCTCATTTAATTCTCTAAACAACTTACAAATTAGCTGTTGTTATCCTCCTTTTAGTGACCTGGATACTCAAAGAAGTCAGGTGACAGAAGAAAGGTTGTAATCTAGCCTTTTCTGATTCCAGACCAATGGTTAGATCCTAAAATGTCACCTGCTCAGCTATAAGCTAGTGTTCCTATGAAACTAAGGAGCCTACATAAACCTTCCTTCAAGTCACTTGCAAAGCTTCAGGCAGAGGTGAATTCAGTAAATCTTTTACTTATTAACACCTTTCTTGGTATTGCTGCTGTGGAGTGAAAAGCTGTCTCAAGTGACTCCTCAGTGGTAATAGAATTTTCCAGGATATGAGAAGTTAGAGAATATGATGAGTTTCAACCATTCTAGTTCTACCCCAGGACAACAGCAATGCTTGTTCCAAACTAACTGTTTGAGTGTACAACTCTAAAGTGTACAGTTCTGACCACGATTTTGCAGATACAGAGCATAGGATGTATATGGTGAGTGGTGGTAAATGAGGCTGAGCATGTAGGCAGGCAGCCTTCATCTTTCTTTGCCATACTAAAGACTTTGAACATTGTCCTGTAAATAATAGGAAGACATTGAACAATTATAAGTAAAACAGTCACTTGGTCAGATATATGTGCTAAAAGATCACCATCTCTGAAGGCAGTGACAGATACAGATTTAAAATGGAAGTTCCTATAGCCATATAATTGAGAGGAAGGCTGTTGTAATGGTCAAGGAGAGAAGTAAAAGGGGCAGTGAGGGTGGAATGTATGGGGCCAATAACTCAGGTTTTTATGATGTTGAAATGACTAGAGTTAGTGATCAACTGGCTATACATGATAAAGAAAAGAAAGGAGTGTAGGACAAACATTACATTCTTATGTGGATTCCTGAGTGTGTGGTGGCCCATTTGTCATGATCACAAATATAGGAGAAGCAGATTTAGCCTGGCTGGGGATGGAGGAAATGATTATAAATTTAGTTTTAAACATATTGAGATTGATTTATGTATGGGACATAGCAAAAATGTCATTAAATAGTAGGGTACAAAAATCTAGCTTTGGGAAGTGGGCTGTATTAGAAATGAAGCTCTTAGAGTCATCAGTGCACAGGTGGTAATAGAATTCTTAGCAATGAATGAGAGGGGAGAGAGTGAGGAGTGAGAAGGGCAGGGGGAAGCCAAGGAGAGAACTCTGGGGATGGGCAATGGTTAAAGTGTGAGTATTGTAGCATTTCCATGAGCGAACAGCATGTTAACACAATAGTAGGCATAAGGGTGGAGGAGGAACAATAAAGTAATAAAAGATATAGTTGTGATCATGAACTGTCTTAGTATATACTTTTATGTTAGAATACTCTGTGTCCTATAAGAAAAGTGTTATTACGGAAGCCAAGAGAGCCAACAATATTAAGAAGGACTGGTGAGCACTATGCAATGTCAAAGAGAGATGAGGATAGAAAAGCATCATTGAAATACACCTTAGGTGTCTGGGGGGAAAGCTTGATTCTAATTAATTTAGGAAGGTGCAGGACTGTTCAGTAAGAGGTTAAAGCTGTAGCAGAATTGGTTTAGTGCTTAACAGTTGTCCTAGAGATGACAGTGAAAAGACCTGGGAGTCAAGTAGGCAGTGAGAAAATACAGAGCAGTAAGAGGAAAAGCGTAGGAGAGTAGAAAGTGGGGTGAAATTCCATTTTACCTAATATGATGCTATTTTTATATATCGGTGTATAAACTCGTGTCTCTAGTAAGATTAAGGGCAAGTGAAGTTTGGGGGTTTTGAGACAGCTGATCTAGCTTTAGGGCATAGTATGAAGCAGAGGAATAAATTTTCTCTGTGTCATTAGCTCATATGAAGCTTGAGTTTGTCCCTTTTTTTTTCACCCAGGGTTACCTAAATGTGATAGCTAGCCCTAAGTATTTGTTATAAGATAGTCAACACCATTACTTGAGCACACACTATGTTAATCTCAAAATTAGTTAAGGTAAAGGGGTAGAGAGCTTTAAAAAAAAAAAGCATGGAAGCTATAGCTATATTATGGAATACATTGGTTTGTACTTTTATGTTAGATACCTCATGTCCATCAAGGATATAATATATCCATATGCACAGAGCATATATGAGTATGAATTAAAGAAAGTTTGAGGCTGGAATAGAAATTTAGCATTAGATGATTCAAGTAAAAAAGGAAGGATTCAGGAAAAATGATTCAAGAGAAGCAGGATTTTGACATAGAAGAAATAGAGGCAAAAGAAAGCTTACTGAGATAGGCCTAGAAAGACTTAATGAAACAACTCAACTTAGTGAGTTTGATTGAATGAAGAGATTCATCTAGCCCTATGTTTGTTGAAATTTAGGCATATTCAACAGTTAGAGGGCTTTTACTACACACGGGACTGCCATTTTTATGTAAATATAAAAAATAATTATAATTTAAAATAACAAAAAAGAATATAATATTTTATTTTATTTTTTTTTTAAATTGTTTTTTTTTAAGATTTTATTTATTTTATTTGAGACAGAGAGAATGAGAGACAGAGAGCATGAGAGGGAGGAGGGTCAGAGGGAGAAGCAGACTCCCTGCTGAGCAGGGAGCCCGATGTGGGACTTGATCCCGGGACTCCAGGATCATGACCTGAGCCGAAGGCAGTCGCTTAACCAACTGAGCCACCCAGGCGCCCAAAAAAAGAATATAATATTTTAAATTAATTTATCGTTTACAAACTTTCACAGGTGCATCTATAGCCTGTTCAATTAAAGCCTGACCAAATAGGTTAGATTTTATATTGAGTCATCTTTTCTTAGACTTTATTTATATGAAGTTTGAAAATTTTTTACTTTCCTTCAGTCTTATGAAATATAATTATATGTCATGACTCCATCAAATATTGGTAGATATTTGTATCAAACTTGGATCCCAAAACGATTAAGAAGATCTCTTAATTTAAGAATGCTTTCAGCACTTTGTCAGTAGCTAAATTGATGAACATATCACATGTAAAGGTTGGATGATTGCATGTTCACACTGCCTGATAGATATAAATGGATTGCTAATCTACTCTCTGGTTTCTTTCAATTTTAGAAAATGTGTCTTAATCTTTTGCAACATTTGGATATGGTTTTTAAATACACCCCAAGAAGTGTCATTGATTTCTTTCTCTGATGAATAAAGAATATTACAAAGTATTTCAAAAGAGTCAAACTCTTGGTAGTCAAGCTCTTTGTATCACAGTTGAGTCTTTTTATATAATTCTGCTATTTTATTTTCAACATCTAAATAAGCAAGCTATCTTATCTCTGAAATGATAGGTTATATATAGGAAATACATGATAATGGATCACTGCTGAGGTATGTCAATTGAGCAAGTTGTTTAAAATCATAGAAATTCACCTCCAACCCACCCCATCATTTTTGTCTGTTTTCTTAAAATCATCATACATGCAGGGGCGCCTGGGTGGCTCATTCAGTTAAGCCTTGACTCAGTTCAGGTCATGATCTCAGGGTCCTTGAGATCGAGCCCTGTGTCGGGCTCTGTGCTCAGTGTGGAGTCTGCTTGTCTGTCTCTCTTTGCTCCCCATTCCCCCCCCCGTCCTGGCTCTCTCTCTGTCATAAATAAATAAAATCTTTAAAAAAAAATCATACGTGCAAACTCATATGTACTATCACATATAGAATCTCATTTTATATATATAGATATATATACATTATAACTGTTCTGAGCTGCAGTATTTATATCACTATTTATACCATTACTTTCATGTTTTGAGGTACAAATTTTGCATCACTGATCCACTTTTGCCATTTGGGGATTTAACAAAATAAGAATTCAAAAGGAAAATATAATAAAGGTAAATAGTAATAAATTATTTGAATACATATTAGTGTATATGAACTGAATCATGTTAAATAAATGTTAGCCAAAAAAATTAATGTACTTATAATTCTAACATCTCTAACCTTTAAGAATGCAAGAATTTCTAAGACTGTAATAAGATTTCTCTGAAAATCAAGTGTATCTTGTATTTTACATTTGTAAAAATGTGTATCTACAAAACAATACATAGATACTAGTTAATATACTCATTTATTACTGTACTCAATATTATGGTAGTAAGAGGCAGTGAAGGCAAGAAAGCATGACAGTTATTGACCCCAAGAGCATGCTGTCCACCGATTAAGATACATTCTTTCATATGAAATGAATCACATTCAGCAGTTGAATCTTTTGTCATCTCCCTTTACCATCTTTGCAAACATCGTGAAATCAAATTAGATCATTTGTTCTAAGGGGAATAAAACCAGACATATGAGCATCTACATGGGAAAACATAATCCCCCCTTCCCCTTTCCGTACCTCTCAGTGGGGAAAACAATGCAGTGCGGTAGAGTGGAAAGAATACTAGACTAGAAATTGCTCTCTGGATTTTAGGCCTGACTTTACTACTTAGAGACGATGCAATTCAGAAGTCCCTTCACCTTTTAGGGATAATTGTCCTTATATGTGAAGTGTAGTAGGTGGATTTGACCAGATGCACTATCTATAGCTTACGCTGTCTATAATTCTGTGATCCGTGGATCCCTTGTCTATTCCATATGGACGTTCTTTGTGAAAATCTCCACCTAGAGTAACTTTTTTTGTAATGAGAATTTTTCTTGGAAAAAAAGTATTCTCTTGTTTCTCTTGGTGTGTAAACAGAAATTGATTTCCATCCTTTGAACTAGGCGGGGTAAAATTATAACTTCTCCCTTCATTTGTTTCAGGAGGTAGTTATTCCTCTTTATTAAGCAACCTCATTACTTAATTGTCAGCTGTGGAGGCCTTTCTGTTCCCCAGCCTCTCATTTTGTTTGACATATGTCAGCTTGTTTTTCTTTTATAAGACACATGACAGATAATGAGAATTATTCCTTATTCCTGAAATTTGTGTTCTAAATGCTTTCCCACTCATTTCGTCAGAGAATTTACCTAATTTGTAATGAGTCCCTGTGTTGAGGCTAGCAACAATGTCAATGAATTAAAATGAAACAATCAGGAAATGACAGCTTAACAGATGTCCACTAATAAGCGTGCATAATGGGCCAGACCCCAAATCCCCACCTTGTTCTGGGGCACCATCAAAGTGCCATCGGCTCAATATTTGGCCTGCCCTGAGACTCACCAAATCCTCATTTCCAGAAGTATAACTCAAGAAGGATTTCCCTGGGATGAAAATCGAAGAAAGAAATGCCCAGGTGTATTCCATCTGTCAGCTCATCAACATGCAGAAATGGTTGAATATTGCCTTACCTCACTGCCACTTCCTCCCCTGAAATATCCAGAATTAGCTGAAAAGGAACAGGTAGGGAAAGAACCAGCTGTTTCTTAAAAGAAAACGTAACTGGAGCAGGGGACAAAGGTATAATCTAACTTCTCATAAAATTGACAAACAAAAGAATATAAGGGAAAAAAAGATGTCTATTGCTCGTATTTTTCAGCGTAATAATTCTTTAGAGACATGGAGCATGTTTAGAAACTGCATCTCAAGGAATGTGAAGTGACCTGCTTAATGTCCATAATATATAAGTTACAAAGTTTGGTTTATAACTCAAGACCTCTGAATTCTAGTCCAGGGCTTTTCATTAGACCTCACTACATGCGTTGATGTTTTTCTTTTTGCTAAAGACTAGGAAGCCTTACTTTGATGGCAATGCACTACTGTTACCATCTGTTCTTTTAAAATTGTGTTAACAATCACCTACAAGCCACCACAGCTTTCCCAGAGCCCAGGTAAACTCAGCT
This sequence comes from Neomonachus schauinslandi, assembly GCF_002201575.2. Classification (NCBI taxonomy): domain Eukaryota; kingdom Metazoa; phylum Chordata; class Mammalia; order Carnivora; family Phocidae; genus Neomonachus; species Neomonachus schauinslandi. The sequence goes on along the minus strand of NC_058419.1, from coordinate 28,117,463 downwards.
GCTCAACAATATATTTTAAGCATGTAGAAGAACTCAGTATCCAAAGACATAATTTGCCTAAGAAGGGAAGACTTTATTTGGCCCCCATCCTCAGTGAGATAGGAAAGTTATTTGAACAAATCCTAGCATTATGCTTAAGAATTTAGACTTCATTGTTACTAAGATCAAGATTAGAATCCTAACTCTGTCACATGTTGTGACGCTTTGGGCGGATTAATTTGCCTCTCTGAACATCAATTTCTTCATCTGTAAAATAGGGATGAATAATGTGTCCTTCAGAGAGTTATTTATGAGGACTAAGCAAATAGGATAATGAGTGTTAAGCATTTAGCATACAGCGTCTGGCATACAGGATTATTATCTATTATCTATTTATCTATCATTGTCTACTATTATTATCAGTATCCTTCATTCAAGTCTGGTAAAATATGTGCATGCGTGTGTGTGTGTGTGTGTGTGTGTGTGTGTAAAACTTGTTTCTTTTGTATCTCCCTTGTTAGAAGGTAGAATTCATAAGAACAGGAATTGTATTTATATTGTTCATTGTTGTATGTACAACACCTAGATCAGTGCTTTCTGATGGAGTAGGTGATCGGCACATAATTGTTTAATAGGTAAGTGTGTCAGGTGGCTCCCATCATATAGAGATCCATTGGGCTAGAAAATGAGTTAACATAAAGGGAATTAATTTTTTTTCAAACTTGTTTTTTGACTGTGGGTATATCATAATATTGTTATGCCCCTCTAATATTTAACATCCACTATTCTATAGGAACTGTCTTCTTTAGTCATAGAAAACAATTACTCCTGCCCTGCCATGTTTTCAAAGATTCATTCTCTTCTTGGTTGATTTTATTCTCCTCATGAAATGTACTCCTTTGCTATATGTTGAAATAATTTGTAAATTAAATTGAACAAGACCATCAGGTTGGTTATGATGGGTAGCAGCCATTTACCTTTTTATTCAGTCATATTATTATTGATGGTGATGATGATGATGAATGGCCTGTCTTTAAAGATTGTAATCAAAGGGGGCACCTGGGTGGCTCAGTCAGTTAAGCATCTGCCCTTGGCTCAGGTCATGATCCCAGGGTCCTGGGATAGAGCCCGGTCCCTGGCTCCCTGCTCAGTGGGGAGCCTGCTTCTCCCTCTCCCTCTGTCTGCAGCTCCCCCTGCTTGTGCTCTCTCTTCCTGTCAAATAAATAAATAAAATCTTAAAAAAAAAAGATTGTAATCAAAGGATTAATGGAAACAATAGAATATATTCATATCAAGTATCTGTATTTTTGCTGTCAATCTAGACAAAGAAAATCTGCCTGATGCCTAGCCACTTTCTTTCATCACCCTCCTAGCTCCCACCACACACACACACACACACACACACACACCCCTCTCCTTCCTCCACAATCTTCCCTGCTCTGTTAGGTTCCCATGCCTCTGGAATGAGAATGACCAAAGAATACAGGAAGGGCATGGATCCTAAGGAGGAATTGTGCTAGATCACGGAGTTTAGACAAAGACTAATAGACTGCACAAGGGAAGCCTGTTATCCAAATCTCTTTCCCACAGTTATGCATATGGGAGTTGTTTCCTTGCTGATCTGTTTTTTTCATGGTTATCCTTATTCTATTTCAATAGGTCTCATTTCACAATGGCCCCACATTAACTACTTTTTTAAAAAGTCCTATGCAATACTAGCTTCATCTTTTTTTTAAGGTGAGCTCAAGAATCAGAAAGCCAGGTATGTCCACTCCACTATAGGAAATGTACATAATCTAAAAGTATTAAACAGTTGAATCTACTACCTACCCACCCAATCAAATAATACATTCCCAAAACAATGCAGTGGTGTGAGTATTAGCTCTTATTTTGGATTGCTCATGACTCTACCCAAAGTTTTTTAATATTTAAGCATTGTTGTTAAATAATAGTCATTCCCCTCGTCTATACTAATGTATCATAGTAAGACCAATGTTTACCTACCCCACCGCAACACCTTAAATAGCCATTCTATAATGGTGAGAAGTTGTATGATAGACCTAAGTGAACCTGATATCAAGCAACCTTGGTTCTAGCCCTATTTCCACTACTAACTTGTGTCAGCTTAGACCAGTTATTTCCTCCCTAGATCTAGGTTACATAATTTGTAAATGGGGTTGGATAATGGCTTTTCATGATCAATTTATTTTTTTAAGATCTATTTATTTATTTATTGTAGAGAGAGAGAGAGAGAGAACCCGTGTGCACACCCGCATGCACATGCATGCTTGAGTAAGGGGAAGGGGCAGAGGGAGAGGGAGAATCTGAAGCAGCCTCCCCGCTCAGCACTGAGCCAGTGGCAGGACTCTATCTTAACGACCCCAAGATCACATCCTGAGCCAAAACCAAGAGCTGGCTACCCAACCGACTGAGCCACCCAGACACCCTTCAATTTATTTTTAATAGTTTATGATTCTCTGAGATTATTTGATAACTTAGAAAGGAGTACAAGTTAGTTTTCCTTTGCCTAAGTCTATTCTATAGTAAACCTTTTACAAAGCTCATGGAATAGTTTAATTTGAATACTTGCAATATAATATCTTGCAAAGATTTAATTGTTCCCCAGTTTGAAACATCTCAAGTCTTTAAGCACTGTTTTACTAATTTGACAATTAATTTAATATCTTTAATTTTTTAAGTAAATGTGTGCAAAATTACTATTTATTATAATCTTATTGATTAAACTAAATCCAGCACATGTACACATTAAGGCCTTCAAATATGTTTATGCTGTTGACTATTTTAAAAGGTAATGAAAGAATTAGCATGACATTTGCAATTCATTTCAAACAACTTTTTTTTAATGCAACAAGCAACATTAATACAGTTAGGAAAACAAAGAGGAGGCTGAAAACGTTTTCCTTGATCCAGGAGGAAGTATTGTCAGATTATTGGTATTAAAGACAAGCATGTGCTTAGTCCAGTTCTCTTTTTAAAAGCAAAACATAAAAGAAAGCAGACTCTTTCCTTCACATACACCCATCTGAATTTGACAAATAAGTAAGAAACTGCTACAAGAGAACTCTTGAGAACCCAGGACTTGGGTACAGAAACCCACCTACCTTTTTCTCTGCTTGTCTATTATTTAAGACCACTTCAAGCTGTTTCCTCCAAACTAGCAAGTAAGAACTGGATATAGTCCTCAGATGGCTATCACACACTGGACAAGGGCAATGAGGTGAACAGAGCCCCAGGAGGCACAGTGTCCTTTATTTAATCTAATACCTTGATGAAGATGGCTGGCTAGCACTATTTTGTTCACTTCACTTTTGCTTTTGGGTGTTGACACCTGGTTTTACTTTTGCCTCAAGTGAACAGGCACTACTTGTCCAGTGAATCCTCAATTCTCTAGACTTCTAGAGATTGCAGAAACTTTTTCCTCAGTTGTTAATTTCTTACATCAAATGCCCTTGTATAGCACCCTATTTTTCTCCAGATGCTAGGTCTATCACTGCCAGAAATCTTTTTTTTTTTTAAAGATTTTTAAAAGAATTTAGGTAATCTCTCCACCCAACATGGGGCTTGAACTCACAACCCTGAGATCAAGAGTTACCGGCTCTACTGACTGAGCCAGCCAACCACCACTCACTGCCAGAAAACTTAATGTTACTTCTAGCCCACAATTCTTTCAAGACTTTACTAAAATGCTATTTTCTTGGGGCACCTGGGTGGCTCAGTCAGTTGGGCGGCTGCCTTCGGTTCAGGCCATGATCCCCGGGTCCTGGGATAGAGCACCGCGTCCGGCTCCCTGCTCGGTGGAGACCCTGCTTCTCCCTCTCTCTTTGCCTGCCGCTCTGCCTACTTGAGCTTTCTCTCGCTGTGTCAAATAAATAAATAAAATCTTTAACAAAAAAATAAATAAAATAAAATGCTATTTTCTCTGTGATGACTTCCTGTTTATTTTTCCCCACAGCTTCTATTAACTTCTAACATATACATCTAACATATATATAACATAATATGCTTCTTATGCTTATTGTCTTTCTCTCTGCACTATAGAATATAAACTTTGGAAGGGCAAAGATTTTTGCCTGTATCCTTCACTGACATATTCCCTGAACCTAGAAGGCTCCCTGGTATATAGTAAGTGCTCAATAAACATCCCTTGAATTAATGAATCTAGCCCAATCTCTTTCATATCAGACCTTTCAAGTATTGATGGCTACCTGAATTAAATAGTTTGGTCCATACCTTCTTGGATTTGTGATATCAAATTTTAATCCTGCCTACAATTGAGGCCATCTCCATTCCTATTCATTTTCTTCGTGCTCTGCTAACAGAGATCTAACTAGTGTGTCCTATTATCTCTTCAAAAGTATCTCAAGTATTTCATGTATCACTCTGGCAGAGGGGAATCCAGGAAGGACCACTTTAACAATTCATGTTTTATATCTCACTAAACCTGGCATTAAACTCATCCCTTCCATGAAAACTTTTACAATTTTACCCACTGAACTCCTTTGCCTTCTCTCTGTACTACCTCTTAATTCTTTATCATGGTGCATATTTGCACACACATACTTGTACCCATGGGCTCGTGTGACCTTTTTTTCAGTTTATGAATGTATTGTCAGTTCTTGAGTGCAGATAGCAAGTTTACTTGAAAGGATTGCCCAGATCCTACTGGGACGATCCCACTCCTGCCTTATATTCCCAAATGAGTTTACTTCTCTTTAAAGTATAAAAAGTAATTTAAATGAATCAAGATCATTTTGCTTGGTAAAGGTGAAAATGCAATTTTGTTTCTGAGAGACAATGTTTTCCACATAATTTCCATAAGAAATAAGAGCTGGAGGGCTGGACAATTTGCTATTCAAAGATCAGGATCAAAACAGATTCTTCAGGATATTGGTAGAATGTGAACACTAGTATCATCTCTCCTTGTGCTGTTTATTTGAATCTTGGTGGGAAGTTTTGGCTACATCTGTGCTGACTAGGTCAGTACATGCAAGTACAGTACGTGCTTTCTCAGATGAGTGGGTTTTTGATTCTACCTTTGCTGCAACGATTCTGCTTAAGGTAAGACCTTGGAAAAGACAAGAAGCAGATAAAGGACAAAATGTATGACATGGTACTTTGTAGCCTCATCCAAGATACCCTAATTCAGAAGGGAAATTACAAGTTAAAAAATCAGTGATTTCTATTCTTTCAAAGGAAGTAATAGAAAGCTTCCACAAATACTTTCCTATTCAGTAATACTCTGCATACATAGAATTCAGGTTTAAATATCATCTTAAGCTAAAAACAAAGAACAAAGGGTGTGTGGAGGGCACAAGGTATGGGAGTAAACAAAAAAAGTATGGTAAACAAAAATAAAATTTGTTATACAGATTTAAATTGATTCCTTCTCCATTGACAAGAATTTCTTGTGATTTATTTGTTCTCTTCCAGGCAGAGAGGGTGACACTCTTACAAATGGAAATTTCCTTTATAATTGTAAATGCCCCTTACAAAAGTGTAAGTTCTACTCTGTTTTCTTTTTTTTTTTTTAAAGATTTTATTTATTTATTTGAGAGAGAGAATGAGAGAGAACACATGAGAGGGGATAGGGTCAGAGGGCAAAGCAGACTCCCTGCCGAGCAGGGAGCCTGATGCGGGACTCGATCCAGGGACTCCAGGATCATGACCTGAGCCGAAGGCAGTCGCTTAACCAACTGAGCCACCCAGGCGCCCTCTACTCTGTTTTCATAGCTTCTTCTGTGTCACTGTTTTCCAAAACATTCAGCTCAAAATTATCTTTATGCTAAAGACACATGTTCTGGAGTTGCATATCTTACCACCCTTTATTTCTTGGCTTTTGTACTTTACTTAAGAAGTTTCACAGTTCAGAAAGTGAGTGGTAGGTTGCCAGTTTCTAAATCTGAAGAGCAGCCAGTGGGGACTTCTAGATTTGAGCTCAAAACATCTTGTGCGGTTTGAATGCCTTTGATGGTGTCATCTTGTTGAAGCAGTAGAGTGAGGTTCTTGTCTCATGAAGCCGAAGAATGAATCTCGCGGACAAAGGAGAGTGAGTAAAGCGATAGAATTTTATGAGTCAAGGATACAGACAAAGCTCTCTGGAGTGAGAGGGGTCCTGACTGGGTTGCCAATGCGGGCCTCCACTGACAGTCTTATTTAGAACTGATGAGGGAGCTTGTGGCCTTAACATTCTGTGACATCTTGGTTTGAGTAAGGACTGGTGATAACATCTTTAATGGCTTACTTCTTTGGGGTCTGTTCATTCTTTGTGGTTGCAATGTTACTGCCATAAAAAGACCCCACCTCTGATGCCCAAAGTAGGGTGGTCTGTGATGAGGAAACAGAAGGCAAACTGAGGACAAAGCAGAAGCTGACACCCCCCCACACACACACATGGTATATATGTGACATTCCTCATGCACACCTGGCTGCCCTAAAGCTAAGGAAAAGAAAAACAGATAGTTAACTTATAGAGATCACAATCCTGCAAGACAAGAGTCTCCCTCAGTTTACAAATGTCTTAACAACCTACAAGAACAAAGCATTTCTATCAATAACCTAGCTTCCAGAAAGAAATATAGATACAATTAAATGCCCTTATAATCTGCAGCCCATTGACAGATACTTGAAGCGGGCAGAGTGTAATGTTCCTCCAGGAAGCTCCCAACTATCTTAGTGTTAATGCCTTGCTAGAGGGAAAAACAACCTTTTTTCTTTTTTATGTTATGTTCATCACCATGCATTACATCATTAGTTTTTGATGTAGTGTTCCATGATTCATTGTTTGCATATAACACCCAGTGCTCCATTCAGTACAT